>NW_025048699.1:1087500-1120000 GCF_018831695.1 Puntigrus tetrazona
CTTATGGGAGGAGTTCCTGAAGAAACAGAGGTTACACACACACACACACATACACACACATACACACTCTCTCACACACACATTCTCTCTCTCCCTCTCTCTCTCTCTCTCTCTCTCTCTCTCTCTCTCTCCCTCTTTCTCTCTCTCTCTCTCACAGAAGCATTGTCTTGACAATAATGGCCTTTTTTTAATAGAATAAGAACAAGTGAAGCGTTTAGGGCTGTTTAAAATTTTCCTCTAATGTGAGCGTTTTTATCAGACTCCTATAGTTATGTTTCGCTATTTTACTTTTTACTGATATTACAGTAAAGTGCGGAATCATGAAATGACAAAACAAGTGGGTATATGCAAATATCCATCCTTAGAAGTCATTATACTCATAAACAGCATAAACAGCCCTAGACAGAAAGGAAACAAACAGTGTATACCTGCATATGACTACGACTACACCACTGGTGCGCCCACACTCTTACTCACACACAAACACACACACGCACGCACACACGCTCTCTCTCTCTCTCTCTCTCTCTCTCTCTCTCTCTCTCTCTCTCTCTCTCTCTCTCTCTCTCTCTCTCTCTCTCTCTCTCTCTCTCTCTCTCTCTCACACTCTCACACACACTGTTACTCACACACATTCTCACACCCTCACACGCTAACTAATGCACTCACACTCTTACACACACACACACACACACACTCCCTCTCACACTCAGACGAACACACACACTCACACACAGGTTGTCCTCTGATGTGATTGGGCAGGGATCTGTACGCTCAGTTCTTGCGGGAGATGATCATTCAGCCGGGGATAGCCAAGGCCAACCTGGGAGTGTCTCGAGACGTGACTCTGGAGGATCACGTGAGTCTCTCTCAGAACACCGAAGAAGAGCTTAATGTGTATTTCCTTGATGTTGAGAGTGTGTGATGTTCTTCTCTTGTCTCCAGCCTTTGAATCCGAACCCGGACAGTCAGTGGAACACTTACTTCAAAGACAATGAAGTTCTGCTGCAGATCGATAAAGACGTCAGGTGAGAAATGAGACGTCAACCACGTCCTTCAGAAAACCAGCCAGTAGCAGATTTGTTTCTTCTATCATCTTCAGTGTCACATGATCCTTTAAAAACATTTCTGATTATTATTATCTGTGTGTGTGTGTTTGTGTGTCTCTCTCTCTCTGTGTGTGTGTGTGTGTGTTTGTGTGTGTGGTCAGGCGGCTGTATCCAGACATGGCGTTCTTCCAGCGGCCCACAGACTTCCCCTGCCAGCTCATCCTGGACCCACAGAACGAGTACGAGACGTTACGGAGACGAGTGGAGCAGACGACTCTCAAAGCCCAGACGGTGAACCGGAACCGCAGCGGAGTCACTAATGTGAGTGTGTGTGTGTGTGTGTGTTTCTGATTCATGCACATACATGTGCTTTTGATGACCTGTCTGTTTGCTCTGAGCAGTGCTGCGAAGGACAGATACAGGTGAGTGATCTCTGTGTGTGTGTGTGTGTGTGTGTGTGATCAGTCCTGTAGTTTTTTCGAACCCTGCTAGTTAAAGGAATAGTTCATACACAAAGGTCACTCGGATCATCTAGTATCAGGATGAGTTTGTTTCTTCATCAGATCTGGAGAAATGTCTCAGCAATGGATGTGATGCAATGGGTACCGTCGGAATGAGATTCTGATAAAAACATCACAATAATCCACAGCACTCAGTCCATCAGTTAACATCCGGAGAAGACAAAAGATCAAACTAATCCAGCATTAAGATGTAACTCAAATATATAGTCTATTATTAATCATAACTCTTCCTTGAGTCGAAACTGTTCCTTTAACAGCGTTAGAGCGGCTTTAGGAGTGTGTTGCTGATTTCCGTGTGTGTTTGGTGTGTTGGGTGTGTTTCAGGTGAGTTCTCCGGGTAAGGCGTTAAACCTGTATCCCTCTAACGAGTACGAGGTGCTACCGAACGGCTGCGAAGCGCACTGGGAGGTGGTCGAGAGGATTCTCTTCATCTACGCCAAACTCAACCCAGGCATCGCTTACGTTCAGGGCATGAACGAGATCGTGGGGCCCATTTACTACACCTTCGCCACAGACCCCAACAGCCAGTGGAAGGGTGAGACCCTCCTGCTGTCTGTAGTGACGTCTAGTGAGGGAACAAGCACACTGATCACTCTGTGTGTGTGTGTGTGTGTGTGTGCGCTTGTTTTTGTGAAATTAGGACATGAATGTGTTTAATGTAACACAGGTATTACAAGATGATGGTAACTTATGAGGATATTACCACACTTATAAATCTAAAAACATCTAAAATGTAATTAGTTTCCTGTAAGGTGTAGGACAATAACACATACAGTTTGCACAGTATAAAAAACCTATATACTTTTATTAATATAGTACTTTTAACAAAGCAGCTGTACAGCATTGAAGAGGAAAACACATAATGCAAAAGAATCACAGCGGGATCAAGTCGGTGATATCAACTAAACAAAGTCAGAGGAATCAGAACTCCATCTGAGACAGAAAACCTCGGGAGAAAGCCGGCTCAGTCAGGGCTAGTTCTCCTCATCTCAGTGGTGTTTTGTCGTTGATCAAGCGCTGTCGTCCTGTCTGTAGAGCACGCGGAGGCAGACACCTTCTTCTGCTTCACTCACCTGATGTCCGAGAACAGAGATAACTTCATCAAAAGCCTGGACGACTCTCAGTGTGGAATCACCTTCAAGATGGAGAGCGTCTTCTCCAAACTCAAGGAGAAGGACACGGAGCTCTACATGAGGCTGGTGAGGGTCCAGCTCGTTTCTCAGTGACCTCTCACCTCATTCAGATCAGAACGACTGACCTGTGAGATCCAATAAAGGGCAAACCTTCCCTGTTTAGACCAGTCTTAAAAAGGTAGTCTTTTTTTCTTCAAGACTGGTTCTCTAGTTGGTTAAACTAGTTCTTAAGACACGGTGGTTAAGTTTATGCAACTGACCTCTGGTTGTTTCAGTAGGTTTTGTTAGTATTTTCTTTACTCTTAACTTCAAATAGTATGACTAATATGATAATATTTTATGTATTAGGTCATCATCGCCGTCTAATCAGACAATATTATCTTTAATAACCTCCATCTTTTATAACATGGGATTTTATTATAACATTTTGGATTTTTTTTTTTTTTTTTTTTTGAGAAAAATCTAATTTTAAAGAATTAAATTCAAGAAAAATATAAAATAATTATCTTAACTACCGTATATAAAATAAACTTTAATGTGTGGAGCGTATGCCCTTGATCCATGCAATTTTCTCACCTTTTTCCCTCATTTACCACAAGCGTAGTAATATCAGTAAATTGTGCCTTGTGGGGACATTTCTAAGTCCTCATGAGGAAACAAGCTTATAAAACATGCAGAATTATTTTTTTTAATCTAAAAATGCCTGTATTTTCCTGTAAGGAGTAGGTTTTGGTGAAAATACAGTATAAAAAACATTAAATCTGTAAAACGTGTGTGTGTCGCAGCAAGAGCAGAACATCAAGCCGCAGTACTTCACCTTCCGCTGGCTGACGCTGCTGCTCTCGCAGGAGTTTCTTCTTCCGGACGTGATCCGGATCTGGGACTCGCTCTTCTCGGATCAGGACCGCTTCGAGTTCCTCATCCCCGTGTGCTGCGCCATGCTCACGTGAGACGCCTCAGAACACTCGAAGATCATGTCCGGAAACTTTCCACAGAATCTTGGAAAGTTTCCAACCTTTATGGAATTTTTCCGAAATTGACTGAATCGACCCTAATTGCATTCAGAATAATTCAAAATTCAGAATATCTAAATATTAGATGAGAAGATGAAATGTAACCGGACTGATCTGAGTAACGCCTCAGATGTCTTTTCTAGAGCTGTGGCTGAAGTTTGTTTCATAATACACTGAATTATCAGACACTTTTGTTTTTGCCCCCATTTTTCGGGAGCTGAACTCAAAGATCCAAGACTTTTTCTATGTACACATTTCTCTCAAACATCGTTCACAAATCTGTCTAAATCTGTGTTAGTGAGCGCTTGCATCCACCTCACAGGTGTCACATCAAGATGCTGATTAGAAAGTCTTACATCTTTGACTTCAGCTCATGAAAGATGAAAAATGGGGGCAAAAACAAGTGTTGCGTTTATAATTTTATTCAGTGTAGATTAATTTCAGTACATTATAATTTTTGACTGGTTTTCTTTGTTTTTGCAGACTGATTAGAGATCAGTTACTGGCTGGAGACTTTACAACTAACATGAGATTGCTACAGGTAACACACTTATAAACACACACACACACACATACTTTTCTCTCTCTCTCTCACACACACATACTCATTTTCTGATGTTCTTTAGGACTATCCCATCTCTGATGTTCATGCTATCCTCACTAAAGCGAAAGAACTGCAGGATGGTTTGTAGCTACCATGCCCCTTTAGGCCCCGCCCCAAGTCTGGTGATTGACAGCAGTGCCGCCCATCTCACCCGGGTGGGATTCAGCGTTTGCCTTTGTGTGATTGAGTGTTTGGTCTTACCGTCTCTCAGGTAGACACGCATGTGTGTGTGTGTGTGTGTCTGTGCGCGCTATGCATGTGTGTGACAGAGACTGACAGAATGGGTGTGTGTGCGTGTGTTTGGTCATACGTCTCTCAGGTAGACGCATGTGTGTGTGTGTGAGAGCGAGAGACAAAAATAAAGAGAGAGGGAGAGAGTGTGTGTATGCTTGTGTGTGATAGTGTGAGTGTGTGTGTGTGTGTGTGTGAGAGAGAGAGAGCATAAGTGTGTGCGTGTGTGTGTAAGAGAGAGAGAGAGTGAGTGTGTGTGTGTGTGTGTGTGTGTGTGTGTGTGTGTGTGTGGCTCTCAAGCCATTTATTGTTGCACTGAACGATTTCAAAGACCAACACACTGACAGTTTCTTTCTCTCTCTCACACACACACACACACACACACACACGGACTCCAGAAACACTCCAGTACTTTGGTCTTAAATTCTACAGTATAAACACAGAGCGGAGCGAGAGCCTGGTCATGTGATGGACTTTATACAGCTGTATTTATATCAGTGATTGTTTACTGTCTCGGTTTGCTTTATTATCTGATCGTGTATCTTTCACAAACGAACAAAACTACAGTCCTGCAGATGGATGGAGTGAACCGAAGCTTGGTTCAGTGCTGTTCTGGAGAATCGCTCTATGATTGGATTCTTTTGGAGCCTTTGGTTCCCTTCAGAAGCGGATCAACACTGACCTCAGATCAGCTCCTGTAGGGTCTCGGACGTTCCTGTCCCATCATGCCTCTGTTCAGCGACGTCAGCAATCTGCACTAATAATCTGCATTAATTGCTCTTCATGCGTTTCTTCACACTAATAACCGAGCGCTCGTTTTCTTTGGGGAAACGCCCGTGACTCGTTAAATCGTTAGTGTTTTTATAAATATGTTGATCGCTGCAGTTTTTTTTTTTATGTCATGTTTTTGTATTCTAAAACGCAGAGGATGCTGGGAAATGAAGGATCTTCTTTTAATCGGGGAATGTCTGGCCACACGTGTCTCTCTGTGACTGTGTTTGTTCATTATGAACTTTTGAAAACCGTTGTTTTCCTTTTGCATGTCAAGATGTTTTTGTATGAACACATCTATAGTTCTTGCTGTTGTATATCAATGTTTTTACAGTGCTTGCGGATGCACAATAAAAAAAAAAAGAAACCTTAAAATCTCTTACAATCTCTTTAAAGCACTCAAACGATGTGTTTATAAGATGCAGTTATTATATTTAACACACACTCTCCATGTTTGCTAGTTCAACTGAAATTGCCAAATTTGCATTTAGATTTTGTGAAATTTATTCTAAATTGATATAAAATTGTTATACAAGTAAGTTAGGTAAGTTTGTTTATATCACAAATATCCACCGGGTGGTATCCAAATTTTGTTTACATTTATTTTCATGTCACAAATTTTATGTCTATCACAAAATAACGTTTCCAATGATACGTATTTTGTTAAGATTTGTACAGACTTAGTTCTAGTAAGGACTCTAGCTTCTGCGTTTTGGACTAGCTTAAGTTTATTTATCAAGTGTACAGAACAACCACCCAATAAAGCACTACAATAATCTAACCTCGAGGTCATAAACTAACATTTCTGCATTTGACATTGAGAGATGGAAAAATACAGACCCAGATAGCATACATTCATCTGTCTCTTGATCTTGAAAGCATCTGCTGTCCACAAACGTCTGGCAGACGTCTTTCAGATGTGAGTTTTACATACATTCTAAACCATAAACCTCTTAAAGACATCTGATAGACATCTTTTTGACATCTAAAAGGAGACGTCCAACAGACGTATTACAGATGAGCAAATAACCTAAATAATACGTCTTGTGATATAAGTGCAGACATCTAATAGACGTCTCCTGGATGTACGTGTGTTATCAGGGGATGCTAGAAACAGTTTATAAGAGAGATTGCTGTCAAGCAGCCCACCTAGGTTCCTAACTGAAGAAGAAGAACTTAGACTGTTCTAGATTATTACACGTGGGGTTTTTAGGTCTGATAATTAGCACCCCCTTTTTTCTGAATTTAGCATTAAGAAATTAATCATCATCCAGCTTTTTATACCGACTATGTATTCTGTTAGTTTCTCAACTTGGTGTGAACTTGGCCGCAAATAAATGTAGAGCTGAGTATCATCAGCATAGCAGTGAAAGCTAACACCATGACTCTTGATAATATCTCCCAGAGGTAACATGTATAGGTTGAAAAGTAACGGTCCTAGCACTGAGCCTCGAGAAACTCCATATTTCACTTGTGAGAGATATGATACCTCCTCATTTACTGCTACAAACTGATAGCGGTCAGATAGATATGATTTAAACCATGCTAATGCCAACATAGTTTTCTAGTCTATCCAAGAGAATGTTGTGATCGATAGTATCGAATGCTTTCTGAAACCCTCGCATACTCTTTTGAAACAGTATGTAGTATGCACTGTGCAGTAGGCAGCACACTAGTATTCAGTCAGCATCTCTCTGTTTCCATGGAAACTCCTCCAGCAGCAGGCCTTCGTTATCGTCGCCTGATAGTGACTGGCATTAAAACACAAAACACAGCCCGGTGTGTCATCCACGAGGCGCGTCGGATCGCAGTGCGTAGTGTGTAGTATGTAGTGTGTCGAATGGTGTCATCTTCAGCGAGCACACGCCCTCCGCTCCCGTGCGCGCTCCCGTGCGCGCCCCCCGCATCCCGTGCGCGCTCCCGCCGCAGACCCACAAACCCACATCAGATCTGGATCTGTGTCAAGGACGCGGGCGAAAAACAAATAATAATTCGGGTTCGGGTTCGGAGCTTCCGCGGCGTCTGCGGGATTCGGGCCCGATTCGGATTCCGCGAGCGCTGACCGAAACGGACAGACGAACCGCGGCGGATCCGATCCGGATCTGATGTCCATGAATGAAAGCCCGAGATCGGATCCATAAATGACGGATAAACAGATCTGCGGTGAAACATGGATGCGATGTGAAACCATTTCTGCGCTGATCGATCCTCAGCATCGCCTGCCTCCATTTTGAATCTGATTTATTATCGGGATTTTACTCGTGATGATGGATTTATTCCTCGTCTCCTGATTTATTCCTCTCAGGCACAGGTTACGGTGGTTTGTATAAAGCGGATTATCGATCACCGAAGCCGGATTCTGCCGGGACTGATCCGATCCGACCGCGTTTCTGATTATAATCAAAGAAAGGCTCGAAGTGATTCCAGCAGATTCGGTTCGGAGATGGAGGATTCGGATCAGTGAATATGTGCCCCTCATGAGAGAGGGGTGATTCATCTGCCCTGAACCCCGACGACGACGACGATGATGATGATGAAGATGAGTCTGAGCTGATGAAGATGATGATGCTGGAGACACAGGTATCTATCTGTCACACACACACACACACACACACACTTCTGTACATACCCCAAAACATACCCCATAGCACCACAGCAACTTACCTCTTTTGTCATAAATGTTGATTCAGCTACATTTTTTCAGTCGTTTCTGTCAGCTTATACAGTTACGTATCAACCTGAAGATAAAGATAGAAACAGGAAAATATCAAAATAATAGTTCAACCAGAACTGAATGTCTCTCTTGTGGTGTTTTACACTCATATGAGCTTCCTTCTTCTGTTTAATAACGAGATATTGTGAAGAATGTACACGTTAGCCATCGACTTGAATTGTATTTATTTAGTTTACATGCTATGGAAGTCAATGGGTGCCGTCAGGATTTTTATCTTTGGCAGGATTGTTTTTTTTGTATATCAGACTGTGTGTGTGTGTGTGAGAGAGTTGTTTTCGTGGATTTGTTCAGACTCAGATCATGGGCCTTATTCATAACCCCTCCATGAATACTTGAGACTCTCCTCTATATTCACTGATATGATTAAAGTCTTTATTAATTCAATTAATTAAATCTGCAGCGCATTACAAAAGAAAACACGCAGCTCCAGTCATTTCTGCTTATCAATAAAATTCTTGAAATTAGTTTTTTTTACATATTGTAGTAAATAGTTATCAGTTTTGTCAGTTTGCCTGAAAGAACACACAAAGATGTTTTAGTAACCATTTTGTCAGTGTGTGTGTGTGTCTGTGTGTGTGTGTGTGTGTGTGTGTGTGTGTGTTTAAGAGCTGCATGTGATTCTTGTTCCAAAACATTTTTAAATTACAAGCACTTTCATAACTGATGTGTGTGTGCTTCTCTGGACAGATGTGAGATCATGAAGGTGTGTGAGTGTGTGAACACTGATTATCTGGGAAAGACCCTCTGTGTGTGTGTGTGTGTGTGTGCGTGTGTGAAGTAACACAGTAATGGTCTTCTCCTCACATGTGCTTTGGGTTCAGAATCACTGTGTTTGTGCCAGACTGAAATCTGACACAGGAAGTGTGTGACCCCTCAGGGACAGTGTGTGTGTGTGTGTGTGTGACACCACAGCTGTGCATTACGTGTGTGTGTGTGAGACAGTATATGAGTGTGTTTGTATTCGTGTGTGTGTTCATACTCGATTGGCAGACACAGATTAATCAACTGATAGTTTATAAAATGGGTACTGAACAAAAACTAAAACAGTGCTCTACTATTTAAAAAATCAATAACTGAACCATGCTTTGTAAATAAAAAAAAAATACTATTAAATATTATATAAATTAAAGTTCATGTTTTATGGGGACTCTTCATAGGTGTTATGTTTTTATACTGAACAGACTGTATGTTATTGTTCTCTTACTCAAGCTTTTAGATTTTTTTAGGCAATATTTAGTATGTTTTTTAAGTCTTTTGAATTATGGAGACATCGTCATAAACCACCTTCAGATTGTAATAACTCTGTCATCTCTCTCTCTCTCTCTCTCTCTCTCACACACACACACACACACACTCTGTCTCTCTCTCTCTCTCTCTCTCTCACACACACACACACACACACACACACACACACACACACACACACACACACACACACACACACTCTCTCTCTCTTTCTCTCACTCTTACACACACACTCTCTCTCTCTCTCTCTCTCTCACACACACACACACACACACACTCTCTCTCTCTTTTTCTCTCACTCTTACACGCTCTCTTGCTCTCTGTCTCTCTCTCTCTCACCCACACACACACACAGTCTCTCTTTCTCTATCACTCTCACTCTTACACACACACACACTCTCTCTGTCTCTCTCTCTCACACACACACACACACACGTTCAGTCTAAACACTTAATCACCAGACGTTTTCTTCAGAAAGGACAGTGAGGTGGAAACAGAAAGAGAAAGTATGAAAGTATATCACAGCTCTGCACATATTACTGTAGACAGACTTTATCAGAGCCACAGAAAAACAAACATTTAGCTGAAAAATACACATCTTAAAGCCACAGTGAAGCTGTTATGTTCATGAAAATATATGTGTCTCTGGCGCATACATCAAAATTAAAAACTTTCTTTTACACCAAAAATCATTAGGATATTAAGACTTTGTCAATTTCCTGCCGTAATTATATCAAAACTTCATTTCTGATTAGTAATATTCATTGCTAAGAACTTCATTTGGACAATATTTAAGGTTTGATTTTCTATGAAATCTTTCAAAGCTTTATTTAAACATCTAGATATTTCAACATGTCAGTCATGTCATCATTTCATTATTATGCAAACAGAAAGTCCTTTTATTGTTGGTTTGTTGATTTTAGATACAAATCTTCAGATCTAGTGTTTTTAATTTGTATGTGTGTGTGTGTGTCTTGTGTATATCTGCTTGTGTGCTTATGTGTGTGTGTGTGTGTGTGTGTTACACAGATCCTCTCATTTATAAAGCTCTTCTTGATCAAAGCATCTTCAGAGAACGTTGTGGTTCTCGTCCGATGATCCGGAATAATCCAGAACCTCAGATTCTCGGGGGTTAACTCTTCTGAAGGAGCTTCACAATTCTTTTGTGGGCAAAATGGTCTCATATCAGTAGAGTGGTGACGTACGAAGCTCATATCTGGACCTGATCCTTCATCCTCATTTATTCACATCCACAAGATATGAATATTTAGATCAGCTTTCAGAGGGAGATAAAATAACAGATTCAGTGTATTTGATTCTGTGTGTAATGATTGTAGTCCTGGACCGTCTGATTGGTCCAGTATTTGATCCACATTTATTCAGGTTATACATGTTTTAATAAGTCATATATTTTTCCCTCTATGCCACTTTTAAGGATTTTATAAAACAATCTATTATGCTAAATGGAGTCCAAAGCCTAAAATTTTTGAAGCATAAAGTATTTTGCGCTCTTAAGTGTTTGTGTTCATTTCTTACCGTGTGTAGTGTGTGAAGACTCAGTGGGTCGATGTTTAGATGCTGATGACATTGTGCTGCTTTAAGAAAGAATCTGAGAGTGGATCATAGAGCCAAAGACTCCCAGATTACTGCTCACACACACATCCTTCTGAACTTATTCTGATCTGTTTCTGAAAAACACCTGAACACAAAATCAGAGCTCTCTCTCACACACACAAGCTCACACTCTCTCTTTCTCTCACTCTCTCTCACTCACACACACACACACACACACACACACACACTAACTCACACACTAACTCACACACTAACTCACACACTCACACACACACACACACACACACACACACTCACTCTCTCTCTCTCTCTCTCTGTCTCTCTCTGTCTCTCTCTCTCTCTCTCTCTCTCTCTCTCTCTCTCTCTCTCTCTCTCTCTCTCTCTCTCTCTCTCTCTCTCTCTCTCTCTCACACACACACAGACACTAACTCACACTCTCTCTCTCTCACACACACACACACACACACACACACCCACTAGCTCACACTCTCTCTGACACGCACACTATCTCACACACTCTCTCACACACACACTAGCTCACACACTCTCTCTCTCTCTCACACACACACACACTAGCTCACACTCTTTCTGACACACACACTAACTCACACACTCTCTCACACACTCTCTCTCACACACACATACCTGCTCTAAAGTGAGTGATCATGTAAAAACCATGTCATTCAAACCTGTGTGATTTACTTCAGAGAAATGTGTGTGTTTTTGTCAATGAGGTCTCTTCTGTTTGCGTTTGTGTGTGTTTCGGTGCTTTGACTGCATTAGTGATGCATGTTTTTGGCCGTCCTGTACACGGTCATCCTGCACAGCTGTTCTGATGCATTCTAGGTAATAATATGGAACTGACACTCTGTGTGTGTGTGTGTGTGTGTGTGTGCGCATGCACTCAGGTCAAAGGTCGTGTCACATCTGTGTCCTGTGAGTTGATAGTGTCTGTCTGTGTTTTGAGGTAAAACATCTTCACTTCCTGTCACGTTCATCTCATTCCTCTCCTTTCAGTTTGTTTGGCTCCAGAAGATCTCACTCATCAAACACCTGAATAACATCAGATGCTCATCACGGTTTGTGTCCTGAGAAGTGTGTGTGTGTGTGTGTGTGTGTGTGTGTGTGTGTGTGCGTGTGCGTGTGCGTGCGTGTGTGTTGTTACTGGCAGGGTCATCGTATCTGGACTCCTTTCGCTCCTTTAATTCACTCCAGATGTGTGACATAAGTGTTTGTACATCAAATATTTGGTGAATATTTTGTACATTAAGATAGTTTGTGAAGGTTTCCTGAGGTTATAGAGCAGAAGGAGTGTGTTTCTGTAGTGTGTTTTTCCTCAGATGAGCGAGTGTGTGTGTGTGTGTGTGTGTGTGTGTGTGTGTGTGTTTCTCCAGCAGGCGGCGGTCCATGGCTCATCACCAGCTCTCTCTCTTATTTTTAAGGGCATTTATGTAATAAAATAATAATTCAAACAGTACAATCACACAGATTCCAACAAATAATGCATTATTATTATTATTATTATTATTATTATTATTATTATTATTATTATTAATATTATTATTAAATAAAGATCTTATTATCCCAGAGAAAATCATCTGGAACTGCGGCGTCTCTTTTTGGATACACTTTGACTGAAGACGCACAGTTTGTGTTTATTTCTCTGTTATTCTATTGTGTTCTTGTACATGTATTGATTAATTTTAATGAACTACATGTACTTACTTCTCGGTCAGGAGGATTAGGGTTACTTGCGTGTTATTTGTCATCATTTATTTATTATAATAGTAAAACGTTAGCGCTGAGGCATCATGACATCATGATCCCGAGCGGAGAAAGAGGCGGAGCCCGAACACACACACACACACACACACACACACCGCTCCTCTCGGTCAGAGGCGGTCACTCGGCGCTGCTTCGCGCGGATTTCTCGGTACCGATGGTGTTTGTGGCGGTATGTGAGCTCGGTTTCGGTTCCGTTATGTTTGATGCCAGCGTTTGGCGGATCCGCAGCATCCGGGACTCCGTGAGACTCGAGATCAGCGACGAACCGAGTCCTGCGGTGCTGAACCGATTCACACATCTGGATCCGGACACTCCTTACCTGGAGGTAGACAGAACGATCGGGACAGATATTGCTCCTCTCTCATCTTCAGTCGTAATAATAATAATGTGTATTACAGAATATAATTAAAGTAAATATAATGCGCGCTTTGTTATTGCTTGTGTGCTGAAATAAATTATAGTATAATTACATTTTCATAGTTACACATTTTAACTCCTCGAAGTTCATGAGCTGCAACAAATGATTCATTCAGTATTCAGGTTTTTCTGATATATTATAACATTAAGGTGAAGCTATGATAAGAATGGTTACAATAATGCATTGGACAGATATATAAATGTTTTATTCAGCATTCTTTCAGATTATATATACATTATTATATTATATTACAGGCATGGGTGTAAAAATAAATATTGAGGCACAAGTTCATTTTTGTGATTTTACTGAAGGAGATATTTGATGGAAACGTCGCTTAACTTTCTGATGCCTGTATCAGTATTTCCCAGCATGCATTGCAGTGTTGTTTTCTGGTTCTGTTGGTGATAAACGTGATTCTCAGAGTCTTTTTCTCTGTTGTTTTCGTACAGTGAGTTAGAAACGGGTCAGAAGGGGTTAACGAGCTAACGAGATCTTGACCAGTCCAGCTGATGATTCTAACCGTGGCGTGAACGCTGCTGTAATCGTGAAACGGTTCAGATCGCTTCTGGTCTGATGATCTGAAATCTGTCTCTAAACAGTGACGCTGCAGATGCATTGCTCCGTGCAAAGCACTCTGGGTAACGTTCAAGCTTTATTTGTCTTGTTGCAGGTTTGTGAGGAAACCTGAATCCTGTTTGTTCCCTGAAGAAGCGTTTCTAGATCACGTTTAAAGGGGTCAGAGAAGGAATATGAGTTTGGGATCAGAGACGGCAGTCTGGTGAAGATGTTTGGGTCTGATGCTTCCTCGGCGGGTTAGTTGACTAGCTGGTGATGAACTGGTTAGTTGTGGAGATCTGCAGTGGTTTTTAGAGATGAAAACAGAGAGATGGTGATTGTGTAACTTGTTTTCTGTGAGTCTTTGTGTTTCAGTTATTGATCTGTGAATCACTGAAGCTTCCTGAAACAGGACACACCTCACGCCTCTCTCTCTCTCTCTCTCTCTCTCTCTCTCTCTCTCTCTCTCTCTCTCTCTCTCTCTCTCTCTCTCTCTCTCTCTCTCTCTCTCTCTCTCTCTCTCTCTCTCTCTCTGTCTCTCTCTCTCTCTCTCTCTCTCTCTCTCTCACTCTGTCTCTCTCTCTCTCTCTCTCTCTCTCTCTCTCTCTCTCTCTCTCTCTCTCTATCTATCTATCTATCTATCTATCTATCTATCTATCTATCTATCTATCTATCTATCTATCTATCTATCTATCTATCTATCTATCTATCTATCTATCTATCTATCTATCTATCCTTAGTGTGTTTCTGACTCTACTAGGTTCAGTTCTTGTAAAGTAAGTCGTCTCAGGTTTATGGATCTAACAGCATCTGATTCCGCTTCATATTCTGCACCTGAATCTGCGTCTGATTTCACATGTGATTTCACTGATTCTAGATTGGAGAAAAACCCTTAATTGTTTTAGATGCCTGTTTATATCAGTGTTACTTTTGTATCTCTGAGAGAACATCAAGAATTCATCAACAAGTGAATCATCAACCGGTCTGTCTGAGGTCTAGTGGAATAAAATTAAAACCCACTGACGTTGGTCTGTGCGTGTGTGTGTGTGTGTGTGTGTGTGTGTGTGTGCAGAATGCGAGTCAGGAGATCGGCGAGGAGGTGGAGGACGGCGCCGTGTTCAGCATCACGCTGAGGAAGGTCCAGATGTACCAGTCGTCCAGTAAGAGTCAGCGCTGGCTGGGAGTGGACTCGGACTCGGGCCTCAGTCTCTATGAGACGTGTAAGCTGCGCACCATTAAAGCAGGAACACTGGAGCGTCTGGTGGAGTACATGGTCACCGCCTTCAGAGGAAACGACTCCACCTACGTCACCATCTTCCTCTGCACCTACAGGACCTTCGCTACCACCAAACAAGTGCTGGACCTGCTGCTCAACAGGTGACTCACACACACACACTCATACACACACACACACACACACACTGACATGTACGCACACACACACGCGCACACACACACACACACACACACACACACTGACATACACTCTCTCACACAAACACACACACACTGACATACACTCCCTCATTCACACAGACACACACACACACACTCAGATATTCTCACACACACTTCAGGATTGCTTCCTCAGTGTTTACAGAATCGTTCGTGTGTGTTTTCACAGATACGCCAAACTGCAGCCGGGCGCAGAGGCTCGCAGAATGACCGCTGATGACCGGACAGAGCTCAGGAAGTACGTGCTTCACCATTAGGATTGAGAACCGGCTGAATTTAATCAATTCTGATTCCAGTTCTGTCTCTTTTTGCTAAACATTTAATTGCTTCTAAATACCATGAATAGAACTCAGCCAGCTCCATAAGAGCTGAACTCCATTAAGAGCTGTTTGTGTCAAAATAGAGTCAAACTATTCTGGATACAGGAGGTTATACTTCTCCCACATTTCTCTAGAAAAATATTAGACAACTGAACAAAATCTGAATTTATGAATGGAACGATTCAATGACTCACTCAAGATTTACTTGCTTCATTACTGGATGAATCAGTGTTTTTGAATGACTCTCTTGAACGAATTATTCAAAGACAAATACATTTTTTTAACAGCTCATTTTCTCCAACTAAAAATAAAAGATGAGCAGGAATTGATCGAAATCTTACGACACGTATCTGATTCCGTTATCTGAAGCTCCTAACTCTTTCCTTATTTTCAGTGTTTCCGTGTTCTCTCTGTTTTATGCTTGGGGTCATTTTATAAATAAAAATATAAATAAAAATGATGTGGTCCAGGGTCACAAATGCTCTCCTTCTTGTTGCTTTGGAGGAAAGCGTCTGTTAAACGAGATATAACTGGTTCTACTGTCTTTTGCTGCGTCATGCCGATTGCCTCTGGAGTGGAATTATTATTTTTCAATATAGCAGATTTGTTTTAGTATATGAACATGAACAAACACCTAAAATCTGTCCCTTCCCTTTTAAAAAACTACGCCCTGCTTGGGGACACTATCACACGTCTAGAAAGTGCTGATCAAAAACAAGGAAGATGCAGAAATTAGTGATCTCTGAGTAACTTGAGGGTTGCATTTTCTCAGATATTCATACAAAATATCCACAAGATTTTTGCGAAAATCAGCAGAAACGCCGGTGAGGGGAAATGTTTTCCATTCTGGAATTGATTTTCGATTCCCAGCCCTGTTTGCGACTAAAGCGGTTTGGGTTTTTTTTTTTTTTGGACTGGGGTGGAAGTGTTTAACTAGCTGTCTGTGTTTTCTCGTGGGCAGCACCGTCTCCTCTATCCTGGGTGCCTGGTTGGATCAGTACTCTGAGGACTTCTGGAAGCCTCCGGACTACAGCTGTCTGAGACGCCTGATCCATTATCTTCAGCTCAACTTCCCCGGGTCAGACCTGGAGCGCCGGGCCTGCAACCTGCTGAGCCAGTTCCACCGCAGACTCCAGCAGGAGTCCGACCCGGACGGTTCGCCCGCTTCATTCAGCTCGGCCCGATGACGATTGCTCCTTCCGGAAGCAACCTGACTGTTCTTTTACAGTCACTTAAAAAACGGTAGGTAACGTGTGTTTCTGTCTGCAGTTCTGGATCAGGGCTGCTGTGCGTTCGCTCTGCTGGAGGAGAACGGATTTGATGAAGAACGACCTGATTTCCTGAGCTTTGACCCCACTGTGGTGGCGGAGCAGTTCACGCTGATGGACGCAGTGAGAAACACACACACACACACACACACACAGAGGCGTGCTTGATCCTCATGTGTGTAGAGTGTGTCTCATGCTCATTCTGTGTTTCAGGAGCTGTTCAAGCGGGTCGTGCCGTATCACTGTTTGGGAAGCATCTGGTCTCAGAGAGATAAGAAAGGGAAGGAACATCTGGCGCCGACCATCAGAGCCACGGTCAGCCAGTTCAACCGTGTCACCAACTGCGTCATTTCCACCTGTCTGAGCGACCGGACACTCAAACCCGGCCAGAGAGCCCGGATCCTTGAGCACTGGATCCAAGTGGCCAGAGTCAGTCTGATCTCACTCACACACACACACACACACACACACAGATCACTCGTTTACTGTTGAGTTTAAGCCCGGTTTCTTTGCTCAGGAGTGTCGGATCTTGAAGAACTTCTCGTCTCTGCGTGCGATTCTCTCGGCGCTGCAGTGTAACCCGGTTCATCGACTCAAGAGAACGTGGGACGAAGTGTCACGAGAAAACATTCGCATCTTCCAGGAGCTGTCAGAGATATTCTCTGATGAGAACAACCACTCGCTGAGCCGAGAGCTGCTGATAAAGGCATGTGTGTGTGTGTGTGTAATACTACTAATAATAATGTTTCAATTATACTCACAGTGACAATAGCAAGTAAGCAATCATTTCGTACATAATCAGGTATAGACAAAAGACGTGATCGCAGATATCGTATCACAATAGTTGGGCAAACAATCAAATTCAAACAGAATCATAACAGGTAGTACTTTAACTTTGAACAGATGAGAACAGATGAGTTTAGACATAAATTAATGCAGTGTGTTATTGTCCTAAGAGACAGAGAAAGATTGGCCTCCCATAAATGATAATGAATGCATATACTAATAATTTATTATTTTGTACTGACTGAGGATCAGAGTTTGGCAGTACGGCAAAGTTGAAACTGTTTTTGACACATAATAAATAATTGACGTGGCTTTAAGGTCAACACGGGGGGAAGTGGTTATATTTTTGTTTTACCAAGTAAGGTTTCTGTTTTAGTCAAATTCAAACTTGATTCAAACTGGAGCTTAGCCAGGTCTTTAACTCGTTAATGCATGAAGATAGAGACTGTCAGCGTGGCAATGGTATTAAAACCTTGGAGCTGAATAATTTGACAGAGGAGAGTAATGTAATTAATAAATAATAATGGCCCAAGTACTGAGTCCTGAGTAATACCCTGTTGGAGTAAAACAGTGTTACATTTATGCATGGTTAATAGGAGGAAAACTAGAATATGCCGAAGAGAAAGGTGTAAAAAGACTGTATTAAAAACGGAGAGCAGGAGGTCGTTATTCACTGTTTGTTCTTCTTTGGCAGGAGGGAACGTCCAAATTTGCCACTCTGGAGATCAACCCTAAGCGAGCGCAGAAGAGACAGCAGCCTCAGAGAGATCTGGTGAGATCTTCAGACGCTCTCAGATCATGCAGTATACATTCACCGAGCTTCACGAGAACACTGTATCTTTAAACACTGCAGCAGAGATTCACGTCTGTCTATAGATATGTGTTGATATATTGATTGCGTCATCTGAACTGACTGAAGGATGGTTTTTGTTTCAGACTGTGATGCAGGGGACGATTCCTTACCTGGGAACGTTCCTGACGGATCTGGTCATGATGGACACGGCCATGAAAGACTATCTGGACGTGAGTGTCTCTCTTAACGGACACGCTCATCACATTTCCTGTTTTCCATCCATTGTGTTTATAAATGTGTGTGTAGTATAATGATAAAAATGCACCCAGTGGGGATTTTTGAAATCCCCATAAAATATAATCAGTGTTTCAGAACAAGCTGATCTCTGATTCCCACTGATGTAGTTCTGCACAGGCCCCGCCCACGATTATATTACTCCTGGCATTCGAGACGCTGAAGACGCAGTGGATTATTTGTTTCATGTCCTCAAACTATCCTAAATGCATCAAGTTTGCACAAAGTTTTGGCTTTACCTTCAGAAGAAGTGTTTCAGTGCATTTAGAAAGTTCTGTGGCTAATAAAGAGTCTATCAAAGAACAGCTTGTTACTCCATGGAAGAAAGGGGTGGAGTCAGCAGAGCTCATTAGCATTTAAAGGGACATGCCCCGAAACGGTTCACTGTGGACAGAGCTGTTTTTGATAAGGTGAAAAGGGTGTCGTTTTACACTACTATTGAGAAATTTTAACCAAACTATATTGTATACTTTTCATTAAGACCCTAAAAATCCGATGACACCTTAAATAAAGGATTTTGCACAAAAAAACAAATAAATATGTGGTGTTTATTCTGTCGTATTCTTTGATCGGTGTGTTCTGTTAATGAGATGCTAGCAGTTACTCCTGAATGCAGATATGAGTAATAACTGGTTCTTTCTCTGCATCTCAGGGAGGCCTGATCAACCGAGAAGAGAAGGAAGGTACGTCTCAACAGAAGGAATGTTCCTGACGATGATTCAGACACTCTGATCTGGTGTTAATGACCTCTGTCTCTCTCTGTAGGAGTTCGAGGTCATCGCTCAGATCAAGTTGCTACAGCTGGCGTGTAATAATTATAATTTCCATCGTGTGGCGGGGTTCGGCGCGTGGCTCTCCAGCGTGGAGAAGCTCTCGGAAGCTGAGAGGTGAAACATCAGCTTCTCTTTCGATGTGCAGAAATAAACACACACACACACACACACTCCTGAAACCTCCTCTGTGTTTGTGCAGCTACAGTCAGTCGTGTGAGATCGAGCCGCTCTCTGAATCGGCCTCCAACACGCTGAGAGCAAAGAAGAGCTCAGGAATCATGAAGAGATGGAGCGAGTGAGTGCTTCACATTCACACTATTTTCATTCCGAATTCTGCCGTCAAGTCTCTTCCATTAGAGGAAGGCAATCCCAGAATGCATTGGAACAAGCTCAGTGAGAAATGAGAGAAATATGCTTTGTTGCGATTTTTAAATGGGTTTAATGCCTCGTGCATCCTTGATAAACTCTAATAATGTGTTTCATGCAACGCGTCGCTTCCAGTATTTCGCCACAGAGAGTTTGTTAATCTGGAGTTCTGTTCTGAACGGAGGACTGTGTGTGTGTCAGCCGGCAGCCGGTGGGTTCGGGTGAAGCCGGATGCAGTGGTTCTGGAAGCTCTCACTCCAAGTCCTTCGATCAGCTGCGCTTCCCGCCGGGTTTGAGCGGCTCGGCCGGTGACGGAGGAGACTCTCTCAGCGTGACCTCGGCCGGCTCCAGCAGCTCCGACGTGGAGGAAGTCAACATCAGCTTCATCTCTGATTCCCCCGACGCTCTGGAGAGGAAGGTGAGGACTGACGCTCTCGTTTATCCCCTCAGCAGACGACTGGGCTTATTTCCTTCAGCTGCTCACTGCTCACAAACACGCCGAAGACGACAGCGACATGCGTTCCCCTGACAGAAGGGTTTTAAACTTTGAGGGGTTTTTTTGGAAACGAGATGTCAAGTGGTCACAGGGGAAGTATGTTAGATGTATGTTAATGCCGGGTGTAACCAGTGCTGAAGATATCGATGGGCGCTTTCACACCTGGACAGTGTTTGTTTTGGAGTCTAGTCTATTTTTCCCTTGGTTTGGTTTGTTTAGGTGTTCATGAACACAGCCTTAGTTAAATTTGCACTAAAACCGATCTGAATGAGGAGCTCAGGCTGCATTTCCATAAGCCTTCCATTGATGTGTTTTTTAGGACACAACAGTATTTGTGGTATCTAAGGGGGAATTAAATACTTAAAAAATCACCTTTTCAAGTTCTTAGTAATGCATATTACTAATCAGAAATTAATTTTTAATATATTTTTATGGTCGAAAATTTAAAAAATATATATTTTAAAATAATTTGACTTTAATTCCCATCCATCAATGATGTCTTTAGGCCCGCAGGTTCTGAATGGCTGTGCTATTATAATTATTTATATAATTATAGAAGTCTAGTGAACATTATTATTTGCCAGCTGTCATTGATATTTTGTATTTGCCATTTTAATTTCTTATCTACAGCTGGTTAATGTAGCTTAGAGGATGTTAGAGAATGTTGAATGTTGCACCTTGTTGCTTAGAAATATATAACCGGTCTTATCAGAGAAGCTATAATATTTATAAAATTAAATTTCTGAATACTGTGAAATTTCTACACATAAAGTTCCCACCTCAATAGAGTACAAGCACATTCAATGTTTTTAGGAATCTGTTTCTGAGGGGAATCTGATATGTGTTTAGACAAAAGTCGGATGTCCAGATATATATATATATATATATATATATATATATATATATATATATATCAAAATCCACATTTGGAAGCGGCACAGATCAGATGCAAAAAATCAGATAGATTTGTGTGTGTTGTGTCAAAAAATCAGATTTTATGTGTCGGTGTAAATATAGCCTCAGCCCGAGGTTTGTTGCTGTGAGAAAACCGACGCACCGAACACTTATCATAATTCATACCTGTGTTATGTAAAAAGCAGCAGTGTTGTTTCCGCGGCTGAGCACATGTTGCGGTCGGAATCCAAAGCAGCTGAAATACAAGAAAGCATAATATTAGTAACCTTTGTAAAAGCAAACCAAACCCAGGAGAAAATCCAGCAGGTGAAGAAGGCAGGTCTGAAAGCGCCCTCGGGTCTGTTCTGGTCTCTGCTGTGTCTGTCAGTGACTGAAGCTCTACTTCCTTCCTGTAGACCTCCACGCCCTTCGTAAAACATTCCAATTCTACCTTAGGGAAGTGCGGCCCTACGGCAGACCTGATACCCACGGTACTCCATCTCTCTCTCCTCCCGTCCATGTCTGGAAAACACTCATTTCTCTCTTCCATTCTGGCCGAGCTCATCATCACTGGCGTTTCTGCCGTGTGTCTTTTGTGTTTGTGTGTGTTAGTCATAGTTAGCTGGTTGCAGATCACTCTAGCCGTCTTTCTTGAGTGTGCCAGGGATCCCGATTCAACAAACAAACTCCTAAATTATGGCTATTGGCCAAAATGACTGTAATTGGCATATTTTATTATTATTTTTTTATTTTATTTTAATTTTAATTTGTGAAACTTTTTGACTGATTCATCACAAAAAAATCGGTTGTGTGTGATTCAGCGTTGTGTTGATCAACAGAACACACTGCTAACTAACTAACTAACTAACTCCTGAACAGATTTGAGTTTTGCCAATGCAAGCATTGTAGTGACAGTCGGGACTCCAGCTGTGTGTGTGTGTGTGTGTGTGAGTCAGCATGTGATGGTTTGCTTTCACTGAGACTGTGTTTGATCTTCTCTGGAATCATCAGCTTTTCTCTCACGGCTGGAGAAGCCTCACTCGTGTGTGTGTGTGTGTGTGTGTGTCCTATAGTTCTGGGAGTCCACGTCTCTCTCGTCTCTGGACGCGTCGGGTCTCGGCTCAGGTTCTGGCTCCAGCAGTGCCTCCTCTTCTTCGGTGTCGTCCACACCGGTCACTGCGTCCCGCTCACACAAGCGCTCTGTGTCCGGCGTGTCCAGCTACTCGTCTCTCTCTCTGCCGCTCTATAACCAGCAGGTGGACGACTGCTGCATCATCAGGGTCAGCCTGGACGTGGACAACGGGAACATGTACAAGAGCATCCTGGTGAGGCGATGTCCAGTAGCAGGACCGATCTAGAGCAGTGCTTTAGCTTCAGGACTAGTTTCATTACCAGCGGTGAAAAAGCTCTAGTTCAGACGGAAGCTGGATGAGTGTGTTTCTGTTTCAGGTCACCAGTCAGGACAAGACTCCTGCAGTAGTGAGGAAAGCCATGGTCAAACACAACCTGGACCGCGAGAGAGCCGAGGATTACGAGCTGGTTCAGAAAATAAGCGAGGAAAAGGGTTAGTACATGAGAATATAATATACAACAGATGAAAAATAACCCAAACGTACTTGCTGATATCTGTCTCCTCTTGTTGAGCTCAGTTTGGTCAATGTTGCGTTGGAAGTGGTCCTATGAAATACAAATTTTCCCAAATACCTTTTTTTTTTTGTTTTAGCATTTGTCTAATTATTGTAATTTATTCTTACAATAATAGCCTTATGAAATGATTTTTTTCATCAGAAATTCCATTGTGTATTTACATTTTTATCTTTATCAAATGAAGGCATAAAACACTGATTTTATTTATATATATATATATATATATATATATATATATATATATATATATATATATATATATATGTGTTTACTATTTAAATGAATTAGAACATGGAAATATGTTGTATTTTATTTTTAATAATTTTAGTAGCGGTAGTGTGTACATTCTAGTGAATAATATTAATATATTTCTTGCCCAATATTTTCGAGGTCAACCAAACTTTTATTTTGACAGGTTGCCGTAATAATCTATATTTCTGTGTGTATGATATGATGCTAGTTTTCTCAAGTAAAATGCTCACGAAGTGACTCTCAAGGCAGTTCTGGGGATTATGTTTATTTATCATAATAATAATATTAATTGAAAATAATTACATTTATGTCCTCATTTACGTCAGGCGCTGAAATCACGAGCGTCACACACTTCAGTGTGTGTGAGTGTGTGTAGTAAATTAATTCACACAGAATTCATATTTATATTATATATATATTTATACTAGTCCACAGCACAAAATGATTTAAGTGCACTGACCTACTTTTGATATTCATCCAAAATTGTTTTCCCCATCATACAGTAAATTCTGATTCTTTCTTTCTTTTCTTGGGACCCTAAAACTGACCCGATTTAAAATTTCATTTCCACGACAGAGCTGAAGATTCCCGACAACGCCAATGTTTTTTATGCCATGAACTCCACGGCCAACTATGACTTTGTCTTGAAGAAGAGAGGTTTCCCGAGAGCGGGCCGGACCAAACACGTGGCCAGCTCCACGCTGCCCCGGATGAAGCAGAAAGGTCTGAAGATCGCCAAAGGAATCTTCTGAATCTGTTTACAGTCATTCCCCGATCTCCAAACCCGTCTCCAGCCGCGGATCGGAGGACTGATCGACTACCAGGATGCCACTGACCACCGCTGTGGTCATCCGCCGGTCACATGACACGTTCAGCTGTGTTTTTGCTCTGTACTCCGCCGGTGGTGCTCAGGCCGAAGAAACCTTTCTCTCTTCTTCTGTTTTGTTTCTCACACATTCAGAGACACCGAGTGACTCCGCTACGGACGGAGGAGGTGGTGTGTGTGTGTGTGTATAAAGACGAGCGGTGTGTGAGTAGAGGCTTCTGAGATGGTTCTAACAGTGCAGTCGCTCGACTTCAGAGATCACCGGTGACTGCTAGCAGTCGCTGCGTCGCTAATCGTTCACGAGAAGTTACTCCTCGAGGCCCACGTCACGTTCTCATATGACCGCAGCATTTGAAGTAAAAGTATTAGTTCGTTGTGAGTGTTGTCGCTCCCCGTCAGCGGTCCGGAGGCATCTGGAAGAGATGTGGAGAAGAGGGAAATCTACTTTAAAAGTAAAACTGCACATGAAAAGAGAAATTAACATGAATTGTAGTGAGTTTTTGTACTGTTTCACCTGTAGTTCATGACTGAATGCACATGCTTCACAACGCTGACCTGCCATATTTCCACAACCCAGATCCTTTATATGTGACTGTACGAGTGTGTGTGTGTGTGTGTGTGTGTGTGTGTGTGCGCGCATGTGCTTGCTACCTGTTGTAACGTCTCTGTACGTGCGTTCATGTCTCGTGTTTTATGACAACAAAACCAAAAGGGCCAAAGATCTCTGCGCTCTTCCGGAGCATCTCAGTCCGGTGAGGTCAGCACTGCCTGTTCAGGAAAATCAACCGTTTCTCGAGATCTCTCAGATCAGATCCGAACACCCCAGATATCTGGTGCCATTTGTCTTTTTCACTGTCAAAAAAATATTTAATTAAAAAAAGGAAAAGATTTTATTATAACTCACACGCTCTGGTTTTGTATGTTCTTTTTTGTAATTTTTGTACAATATGAATTGTCCTTTGTACTTTTGCCTTTCATTTGGTGTGTGTGTGTGTGTGTGCGTGTGTGTATTTATTGATTTGTAAATACTTTTTGTAGCATTGTACATTTAGTTTCTTCTCCCGTGTAATTATGAATATGTAAATATGAATATATCTATGCGAAGTTTATACCACTCCAAATAAGGGATTGTGTTTCTTTCAGCTCCGTTGACTTTGGTTTTCTCGTTTGTCTCGTCTTTTTTTCATGGTTTAAATTGCTATTATTTTCTCCTTATGATGCACTGTTTCTAATATTGGCGGAAACTAATAAACACATGCAGTGCGATTTGTTTATAGTGCTGTTTTGTTTTTGCTGTGTGTTACGGATGAAGAGGAGCAGATACAGCACCGGTGTGGTCAGCAGGTGGCGCTATGGTCAAAGTTTAGAAATGCTTCACAAGAGTCTAAAATAGACGTAATATAAACGCACTTTAAAAGTGGGGCTTGTTTTTCGCGTCTTCTGAAGCAACGCAAGAATTAACTTAACGTTAAATTTCACCAAAGCACTGAAATCCCCTTTGTTTTTATGTATTAATAATATTAAATGCTCGAATATGAATGAATTAATATCATTTCAGCTTAATCGGAGGGAAATGTCTTATCACAAAACACTAAGATATATAGTATAGTATATATAATGATACATATATGTATTATATATAACTGCGTAAATTGTTGTTTGGAAAATAGCTGCATTCAGACAAATTTCCCCCGCGATCAAAATGGCAATTCAATATGTAGCCTAATAAATCAAAAACCTAATAAACAGCAGAGTTATTGAACAATACGAAAGGTTAACTTTCGAGTAAAAACCTATCAGACGAGATGAGGCGGTTTTGCTGATGTTATAATCCCCGTGAATCACTTCTTCTCATGAATGACCGTTAAATTCAGTTTTTTTTCCCGCTCTTGCCAACCAGCGCGAACAGGCGCTGTCACGTGACGGCGATACTATTTTATTATTGTATACAGCAATATGTTTCGTAATTTTTACATTTACATACATTTTAATGCACTTTCGTCCAAAGCGAGTTTCATTTATTAGACCACACTTCTGTGTGTGCAATTAATAAACGTTTAATGAAGGAGACTTCGGAAATATTCCTCACAAGAATATAATGACCTAACTACAAATTAAAAAATTTCATTTTGCTTCAGATTGTTGACGTCTGCGCGCAATAGCCAATGAGAACCGAGGGATAGCGCGAGAGCCAATCAGCGGCGAGAGTGTTTCTGCGTCAGCGACCCGTACTGTACGCGCAGCTCGCGTGCCCTTGGCGTTTATTAAACTACAGAATCACATTTATAAGGTATGATTGACGTTCAGCGGTGATTTATGCCGTTAACTGTGTTTTCTGTGAAGTTTATTCGTGCGCGTGAACAGAAGAAGAGTTGTGTGAGGGACTTCTTGTTTACACACCGCGTCGTTTTCCTCACAGAACATCAAATCCTCACCAAACGCCGGATATTGTCGCTTTAAGCTTCGAGATCAGTTCTTATTTGCCTCCAGACCACGATGTTTCTGTGTTTTGAGATCACCTTGATTTCTGCTCTGTCATCGCGATGATTCATGAACTCGTTCACTGCACGAACTGTTTGTTATCATCGAGATAAATCACGTGGAGTTTAACAGATAATGAACGCAATCCAAGGACAGTTTAGTGTTTATGGGTGAAGCTCGACGATAATTTCTGCGATATGATCACGTTACCTGCCAAGTAATTTTCACATTAGATTGGATTTCACTTCGATTTCTTTTCGAGTTAAAAAGGAACAGCATTCTAATCGTTCTCTAAAAGTAAACTGTCACTGCCCATTGATCATAAAGATAGAAAGGCTCATAATAGTTATAATGTAGACCTAAAAATCATATTTTTTTGGCTTGACAAAAATACCCTGATAGATTGAAATAGATTGAAATTCATGCATTTGAACTCTACTGAAAGACCCCTGTAGAAATAATATTTGCAAAGCCCCAGGTGATGCTGTTGTGGGCTTTTGTGTTTCAGTGTTGGAGACTAACTACTAGTTAAATCTGACTTAATTACATGATTTAATTACAGGATAAATGTAATTGTTACTTATGCTTTAAAATATGAAACGTTTAGAACACAGAATAGGATGCATGCTTATTCAGTGATTGTTTTATTTTCTATTTGGGTTTATGTATTTGTATTTTTCCAAGGCATTGGTAGATGTTTCTGTCGTTTAAAAAACGGTATCATAACTACAAAACCTTTTCTTGTTATGGTTCAAATCTTTATTTAACCTCAGAATGATCTCAAAGTAAATAGATGTGCTAAAGTCTGGATTTGTGGTGGCTTTACTTTAAAATTAAAGTGACGGTAATGGGTTTTGAGCACTAGAGCTGGGCAATATGACCAAAAACATTTCTATCATGAGGTGACTAATTTTATATCACGATAAAGATATATCAGAACATAGCTCTTTTCAAAATCTTTGATATCATAGAATTAGTGATAGAATAATGCTTGTCACCAATGTCAATATCAAACAAATACAAGCCTAAAAAAGACCAATAAACCGAAAATGTACACACGAGAATTGATAGGTTGAAATGAAATTTTCATTTTACAACAAGTGTCCAGTTCCTGCTCGTATCTGTAACCTGTTACATGTTCAGAGTACCCTTCCCAGCACTGATCATGTGTTATATATCCCTCTGCAGGATGGGCTTCCTTCTCTCCAAAGCCATGGAGCAGAACTTCCAGAAGCAGCAGGAGTTTATGCAGATCAACGGTCGTCTGCAGGTCTGAGATCCGTCTGGGGCGCATCATTCTGACGTGTCTTTTTGAGCATTTAAGGTCACATTAAATGTTTCTCAGGTTCCGGCTGCTCTTCATTTTGCTGCTTGTTTGCTTCACGTTTCCGCTCGTCCGCTGTTTGCCGAAAGCCACAAGCGTTTTATTGCAGTCGCGTCCTGCACGGCGCGCTCTTTTTCTGATGGATCTCGGCCCGTGAGGCAGTCATCATCTGTGAGAAAAATCTCCACCCGCTGACAGATTATGAAGAATTCAGTAAAATATGGTTGTATCTGTTCATTGCCCCGCCGCATGGCCCACAAATATGAGCTCATAAGCTCTGATGAGGAATACGTGAGTCACGCAGTCCACCTTCATCTTCCCTACTTTTCAACAGAATTGCTTTTCCAGCTTTAATCGTGCTTTGGTTGGGTATCGTTCGTATTTATTCTGATTCTGGTTGTTGATTTTGATTCTTAATGATTCATATCTTCAATTAGAGTGTGATTAAAAAAAAGTAAAACAATTACATATTCACTTTTTTTGTTAAAAATGAATCATTTACCCTAACCTCGACCAGCCAATGTTCAAAACTACGGTCTTACTTTAGCAGTTAGCTTGTAATAATGTTTTCTAATTTGAGTGGATGGGTATGCTTTCGCGGGAAATTTGAGCATGGCACTGCGTCATAACGTCACGTCTTTGAACACAGATTAAGTTCCGGCTCTTATTCTCTTAAATGTGCTTAAAGATAGCCAAGATTTGTATTTTAAAGAAAACCAGTTTAAAGGCAGCACAGTTTGCTTTTATGGGTTAAAATAAATTGTTACTATTAAATTCCAATGATGTGACAATTAAAGATTGTACATAAATTGAAATCGACTTGCTAATACACAATATACTCATAGTCACGCAGTACTGATGTTGTTAACATTAATCATTTGAGATAGCATAATAATAATAATCTGTTTGATGTGATATGAGCTAATCAACCGTTAGATTTAATCACCATGGGCTTTTTTCCTCAGTCAGAATAAACCATGGCAGACTTGCTCAGATGACAATACCCAGTAAATATTCTTATTTAGTTCATATATTCCAAGACGTAGTTTATAATCTGTGATTATAAGTACAGGTGCGGTGACTGACAGACACACATTCACCTCAGAACATGAGATTCATCCGCGCATGAGAACCCAGAGACAAAACCTACGGACTGCAGCTTTAAATATATTTATTTTGTGTCTCTTTTTCGTGAAACATTGAATTGTTGCTGAATGCTGTGAATAAAAATCAGGCTGCTAAATAGTTCGCTCTCGTTCAAGATTAACCTGCTTCATTACTGCACGAATCAGTGTTTTTGAATCAATCTCTTGAATGAAAGATTCAAAGACAAATCAATTTTTTATGCTCGTTTTCAGAAGCTGAAAACATGTGCGTACAAGAATTGATGAGTTGAATTGAAGCTTAATTTTTTCAACAAGTATCTGATTCTTGAGCTTAAAGATTGTAATCTGGAATTGATTTTCGATTCTCAAAGTGGATATGAGATCACAAAATAACTATACATACTTCTACCTATCTATCTATCTATCTATCTAGTGCTTCAGATCAGAGATGCAGTCTCTTGGGCTGTTTCTGGTGTTTTTCTGTGTTAGTTTTGGTCAGTGCAGGTATTTCTGACCCTCAGGGTTGTTCAGACGCTCATAAATACTCGTTATCACCCACAATCTAATAAACGCGCTAAAGCTCCTCCAGCACTTCCGAGAGTGTGTGGTCATCTTTCTAAATATTGTTTTTCCTCATCGAACATCATATTTACTCTTCTGTTTTTTTAGGATAATGAAAAAATCTTTGTGCTTCACAAATGCCACGAGGTCACACGGAGAGGATAAACTCGCGTTGCTTCGCTCGTCATCATGTTACTCCGAATTCATAACCCTCTTTTTCTTTTTTAAGAGATGATCAGCAGACGAATCCTGGTGTGTGTGCTTCACACCGCTGACGTCAGATGATGGTTTCGACATCCAAATTGCGTTTTCCTCCACTGCTTTGAAAGTTGTGTTTTATAAAGCCAGGACATACACTTTATTCAGACGGAAGAACGGCTCATCATTGCATTATTTTAGTTTTAGTTTTCTGTCCAGGCAGGCATTTACATGTGCCCTGAATCATATTAGAAAAGGAATAAACCACTCATTTTAGTCCGGTCTCCAGTTTTATTCAGATCAATCTCAGTCAGACCATGTTTAAATCAAAATTAGCCATCAGTCTGATTACAAACAGATTTGACTGCATGTAAATGTAGCCATAGCAAAATTAAAGGAATAGATTTTTTTAAATAATGTTTTTTTTTTATTTATAACATATAATTTTTAATACTTCAATATTTATTTTTTAATAATTTTTTTTAAGTATTATTGCATTATTTTAATTTTCACTCCTTTTTGAAACAATTTGAAAGCGAGTAAATAATGTCAATTTTTTAAAATATTAATGGTTAGTTCACACAAAAATTAAAATTATCCTGTGTTTTGCTCACCCTCGAGGCACGTATATGTCTTTCAGAAGAGTTATGTTTAAAAATAAATTCATTTTAAAAAATGAAAGCGTTATCATTGCAGTGAATAGGTGTTTTTTTTTAACAGTCCACAAGAGTCAAAATAGAGCTCACGCATCCACAATAAAACATGCCTCAAACAGCTCCGGGGCATGAACAAAGGCCTCCTTTAGTGAATCTGTTTATTTTTGTATGAAAAATATCTAGATATTCATCATATTCCCTTCTCTGAAGCAGTTCTGGCAGATGACGTAGGAGAAATGCTAATCTCGCGAGTTTGTCTACAGCAGCATATGAAGCCAAGTTTCCTTACTTTAGCAAAGAAACACCCTCTTTTTGGCTTATATTGAAAAATGGCCGGTGTTTCGTACTCGGTGATCGCCACTAATCACGTAACACCGATGTCTTACATCACCCGCGTAAACGCCTTCTGCGTACGCCAGACACGGGTAGTTAGAGAAAAGTGTTTGTTACGTTTTAAATGTGAATGTTTTCCGTAAAAAGCACTACAAAAGGCATGCATTCATAAATGAGAACACCCACCCGCTGCAATGATAACCATTTTTAACATAACTCCAGTTGGAATCTTCTGAAAGAAGAAAGCCCATGTACACCTAAGACTCCTGGAGGGTGAGTGAAACTCAAGCTAGTTTTATTTTCGAACTGTTTAAAGGCTGCAGACGGTGATCCTGAGGACGTGTCCGGCTCCATTACGCTGTCAGACTGACTTCCGCTGGAGACAATCACGACTCGTTGGCGTTTGACCGGCTGTCAGGCGCTCCTGCCCTCGCCTCTTTGTTTATCACTTCCGCTCTCTGAAATTGAAGCTAATGACATTATAATTGTCCTGGAAAGGGAAGATGATGAAATTGTGGGTTACGTCGCTCAGAAAGCAGACAGACGCTTCTCAGTCCACGGTTTTACTTTATTCTGCTCACATTCATGCTTTCAGCAGACGCTTTTAGATCAAGAGAGAAAGAAAGCCCAGTGACGCCGTCGGCCCGGATTTCAGCATGCTTTTGAAAATCTGATAGTTGAACACCAATCTTTTCTGTATATTTCTTGTATGTATGTCTCTGTTCCGCTCTCGTGTTCGGTTGGGTTCGGTCACTGCAGTCTATCGGTCTTTAGTCTGGTTCACGGTTAACAGACTCGTCCAGAAATCTTCACACGTGGCCTTTCAGGGAAATGTCAGTGAGTTTTCGCTTCGTCACCTCCGATCAACCTCTCAGCGAATCGGCGTTCGTCCCTGGATTGGTGAAGCGTCTTTGACGCTCATCAGCGGCGCTTCAGTTAAACACAGCTATGAATCTCGTTGCGGAGAGATTTTAGCAGAGCAGAAGCGTTCATAGATTTCAGTCATTACGAGTGAATTGGAAATCACGGTGCGTTTATTCATCCCTCGTACTGATGCTTTCTGTTTACTGTCGTAAAACGAACATCTCTTGGGATCCTGGAAGTGTTTCTAATGAGACTCCACGGGAGTGGTGGAGTTTTCCTGATGTTGTAGAGGATATACGTGATGTTTCTGTGGAACTGTGGCTCTTTATTTCCAGCACCTGCAGATAAACGCTTTCAGATGCGGTTGAAATCTCGTTTACGTAATCAGACCGATCGCTCAGAAACCTTCATGGAAACACTTCAGTTGATGCCAATAAAAATTGTGTTGCTGTAGACCTGATATTATTAATTATGTCATTAACAATTACGGTAATAAATATCAATGCTTGCTTCATAATCCGATTAAAAAGCGTTGATGCATGTTTATTTACGTCATGCGTCCTATGAAATGTTATAGATCTGGATCAATTGCTCAATGTTTGCGAGACGTAGGCCTAGCAATTATAAAAATAATTTGATTATTGATTTTTCTGTCGGCATGGTAAACCTCCGTTTTTCTCACGGTTGCTCCGCTGACAGTGACGCAGTAGACTTATTTATTGAATAATTAACTGTATTTAATATATGTTATTAACGTGTAAAAGAATCCGTGAATCTGATTGAAATGTTTAGGGTTCGCATAAACAACTTTCATAATCGGGAATCAGACTGGATTGATTCTGCTTGACAAAACTTTCAGCTCAGATGATGAACACTCGCACTGTTAGCGTGATTAGCACTTAACGAGCTGATCGGTTAAAGATAATTCCTACCTTTGTCTCAAGTGGAGTGATGCTAAATAGGAAAATGTGATTGGACGCTGGGGGTGGCAGGGTTATCGATGACATCATCTCGTTAACTAACTTTATTCCTGGTAATTTACATAATTGTGTACGCTGAGCTTTTACCTCGTCATCGCCGTTAAAACTCCTAACGAGGGTGAAATCAGGGACCCTGTAATCTGTCACAGCAGTGTCTGGCTTTCAGGGTAAATTAAAGCTTGTTAAAGAAAGT